>NW_021144848.1:232500-272541 GCF_900634775.1 Gouania willdenowi
TAGGGTAGGCAGGGCGTTCCAAATCGAGACCACCAATGTCAACACCAACGACAATTTCATATGTTTCTGCTGGCAACTGTTAATTCAATTCAGTTTAATTAAATTCAACTTTATTTGTATAGCACAATTTACAACAAACTCATCTCAATGCGCTTATCAAAATATAAAATTCATAATAAGAAAGAAAAAACCCAACAAGGTCAAGTATTTAGCCATCTAACAAAATCAACATCATAAACACCATTAAAGAAACATAAACAATTATTTAATATAGCCTCCATACTCTCCCAACAACATATATTTCATGACACTGCAGCACATCTGTTGTTTGTGTTGGAAACACAAAAACATGGAGAAAATGACAACAACAACAACTCAGAACAGAATCAGTGAGGAGCATCCGCAAAGTCAATCCTTCGTTTTGTACCTTTCACTGTGAAAATATGAACAATTGTTTGACCTTTCCTTTGCTGAAGGTCTGGTAACTCAGGTGTTGGTCTCCATCTTTTAAAAGCTGTCGTTTTTTTTTCAAAAAAAAGTTTCTTTATCGTCTCTAGCGCTGTCATCCTGACTGTAGTGTTATCCCGCACACTCGCTAGAGAACGTAGCAGCAGCGGTCACGTAATATCAATTCACTAATGCACTGTGAACTTACGTAAAGCATTTAGCATAGCATGGTTACGTCCAAAGGCAGCGTAGGGAGCTGCCTTTTTACGTAAATGGTTTTCATCTTGGGGTACTGACGCTATGGGAAACGAGGCAGAGCAGTTGTGTGCTTTTGAGAGGGGGCGTGGCCTCCTCCTGCCTTACAGCGGTTAGGAAATAGCGATGTTTAGTGATTTGGGTTATGAAAAGCACAAAATGCTGACACTTTCAAATTTATAGGTAATGTAGGTTATCGGAAATTGAAAAATAAATAATTTATAATTATATTATAATTAAAACAACCAATCAAAATATCAGTTCACCCTTGGGTAGGCACTATATGTGTGTATATATGTTTGCCTCAGCCTCTTGTTACATTATTGACCAGTTATTACATTTCGGGTTTAAAAAAAATAAATATATATTATATTTTTTTGTGATTGCTGAAGCCACCTTTCACCATGTGACTTTTTCAACCAATTAGGGCTGGGCAATATATTGAGATTCAAGATATTGAGATAGAAAATTAAAATATTGCCTATATCGATATATATATATATATACAGTATTTATTAGCTTATTTTGTATTAAAATAGTAGTTTTGTCGATAAATGTGCCTGCGTGGCATTTTGCATCAGCAAATTTAACTAATAATTGTCTTAATGGTTTGACTTTATTTGAATTAAAACTATTGAAATTCATATTGTATGTTGTCATTTTGAGGAAAAGTATTGTGATATGAGTTTTGGTTCAGCCCTACAACCAATCCTAGTTTGTTGAGGCTGAGATACGAGAAATAGATAAATAAATACATTAAAAAAAGGAAGCCAATTATGAGAGAAAAATGAGCTCCACCGAAGAGGACGGGGTGATGAATGGGAGGCAAAGACATGACTATGTGGGGCACACGTCAGCAGCGTCACCACCAACAATGTAGAAAAGAGTGAGAAAGTGAAGCTGAGATGTGACCTGTTGAAGAGTCTGACAGTAAACCATGTTGGGGTTAGACCACAGTCTGAAAAACCTATTTTAATAGTGGGGGTGAGGAATGAGCACAAAGCCGTGAGTGTCTGTTAAACATAACACTATTAAACACAGAGGGACTATATTTGATTATTCCACAAAAGTTATTTTGATTATGATGGCTGTACTAGTAATAGGAATAGTTTTTTTTTTCAAAATACGATCATTTTGAGCCTCTGGTACGATAATTCTCTATTTCCCATCTGGCAACACTGGTGGTTAAAGCAAGATTTCAAAGAAAAACCCATACATTTAATCCACTGTGCATTCTGTACCATTGAACTAATGAAGATAACACTAAAAAACGATAAGCATAATAGTAGAAACAATGGCCTCATCAGTAAAACTGTCAATAAATGACTTCCTTTCAAAATAAAAGCCCAGGATCAGTGTATATCCTGAAACCACTGCCCCTGAACTAAAGCCCTTTGTTTTATTTGAAATGGAAGAGAAAAAAAACATTATTTTTACACTTCTCTGTTCATGTATTATAATCACATTTTTCATTTCTCATCAAGATAATAATCAGAAAACTTGTTTTTAACTTAAAATTAATCTGTTTCAGTTTGTTTTGGAAGGGCTAATTTGTTGATTATGTACGTCATAAGAAAAAATGTATGGAAAACATGAATAAATGTAAACATTGTGTAAATGGACACCCCCCAACTCTATAAAAATAAAAAAAAAACATTTTTTTTTTACTTTTTTACATCACAATGCCAAAGATACCCTACGAATAAGAATATCAGCACCACATTAAAGCTTCAATTGTATTATTTCCACTTGATGCTTGCTGTGAATCTTTAGGGAAAGTTAGGAACCACCAAGAAAACAATTTTTTAGTTTGCGCAATGACATTTAGTTTAAGGGGTATCATCACTTAAACCAGTACACCTTAAACTCTTCAAATATTACATATTGAGAAATATATCAATATATGCGAGGGGCACATCTGGACTGTGGCCTAACTCAGTCATCCATCTAACTGTGCTTTTTATATTGTTCTGAGAAGTAATGAAAGAAGCAACACCTAAAACAAGTGTTTTAAAACAAAATAAGCTATTAATACATACATATACTGTATATATATACATATATATATATATATATATATATATATATACATATGACCGACACACAGCCATATGTATGACATTTAAATGATTTAGATATTCCGTGTCCGCAGACACATCATATTGATATTCTTTGGTAGTTTTTGGATGTAAAAGGAGCAGATATCTGGTCCTAATCCCACAGTCTGCTCAGATCTGACCTTTGCCTCATTAGGATTAAACACACTATAATCCACTTTTCATGGAGCTGTTTAAACACATACTGTATTTCAGTGTTATGTCGCAGGATGCTGAGCAGCAGAGAGTGGGAGAAAACTGCGCCCCTCTCCTGAGTGTTGTTGGGTTAATCCAGCGTTCAACCAATGCTGACTTTCCTGGCTGGGTGGAGCTGCTAATGCTAATGCTAATCCCTGTGCTAATCGTCTCTTCACGTCGTCAGGGCTGGAGTTGCCTCACCTCACTGGATGAAAGTGTTCCTCTGCTGTGCACAACTTTCATCATCATTGACTCATTTAGTGGGTGGCCAACGCTAGCGTGTTTGCTAACGATGGAAGTAGAACTGAGCTGATTATAGAGAGTCTTTAAAATGCAATCAACTTTTACTTCTTATGATTATAAGCATGTGCTTGCGGCTGGGGGCGTGGCCTCACCGTGCACACATTTTGCTCTGTTGGCATAAGCCTTGATAAAATGGAGAAATACTTTTGATCTTGGTGGCATTTCTTAACACAGATTCACATTACCACGTCACGACTGTTTACTTTTGGTCATGCATGCCTAACCCACCAGTAGTATTACAGCCAATCACACCAGGGTTCTCACCAGCGCTGTTGGGGCCCCCGATGTTGTAATTTTGCTCCCCTATGGAGCGATGTCACCATGTTGGGGGATTTTCTGTTGTTTTTTCCTTTTTTAATCAGTACCGTTGAAATATTGTCGCACACTTGGACACAAAAGGGACTTCCAGCCGTGCACGGGTTGTTTAAACTCTATTTTTAATCTGAATAACGGCGAAAAACACTGTATATATAATACAGGCAATTTGCTCGAATGCACCCGACTTTACCTGAGGACCCCAAGGACCGCTGCCCCCACTTAGCTGCCCCCAATGTTGCCTGTGTGATCCTCTGCTTGGTAACCGTAATCACCATCCAATATAAACAGTGTGCTTCAACCAGACGTAACGTGTAGCATCACACGAAGCTGCTCGTCATGTTTGTAACTCGCAATGGATCATTCTACATGCGCGCCGTGCACGGATGTGAATAGCGTCTGGTTCGTTCTGGTTGGAGAAGTTCAGGCCGTGTTCTCTCAGACCAGGTCTTCTTTTTTTATACCCGTGTGCGTTTTCTGTGTGTGTGCGCGTGTCCTCCGTGCGTGTGTCTGTGTGTGTGCACGTCCTCCGCGTGTGTGTGTGTTTGTTTGCGATATCACTGCAGGTCCGACATAAAAACCTCATTTAAATTTGAAAAAATGCATCTTGGAATCAGTCTTTTGAATATGAACGTTATTTCTTCTCTATACAGTGTCTGTGAGTATGTATTAGTGGAGGACCGACACCAAGCGTGAGTAACTCTCTAACTACATTTATCATCACCTTCACGGCTGAAACAAAGATTAAACAACAAACAAAACAAAAACAACAGCTTTAGCTTTACTTCACTAAATTTGGCCCCCTGAGAGAACTAAAACTAAGTACTAAAACTTGCATAGCTAATCTCACTGTCAAAGGTTCACTCCTTTGTATTTAGAAATAGGTCATATCCCCTACTTCTGTTCATTTTTGCATCTCCCCGTTTCCTCACCTGGTTGATGCTAAATGTCATTCTGATGATTGATGATTTTAGTGGTGGGACTTGATTAAAACATGTATGTAATTAATGAAAGACTTTGTAATGTATTATTCTAAATTAATTACATAACAATATTTGACACGAGAAGCAACGTTTTTCAGTTTAAATGGATGTCGGTATATGACTGAATCACTGAAAACATTAAATGAGCTTAAACAACAACATGGTGTTTATTATTTCCATCACTGAGTGCTAACATAATGTGCAATATCAATAAAGAATATTATGATTGCATTGTTACTTAAATTTAACTATTCATGCTTTTCTAGATTTTTTTTGTACATTTTCCAAAGCAAATGTGTTTTTGTATCAAAATAAAAAATAATAAAAAAAAAACATCACTTAGTCCAGAACATTCCATAGAAGTGTAAACTGAACAGTAAAATAGTTAAAATATATGTGGATATCATGAAATAAAATGATGAAGATGATGAATTTAGTTTGAAATATTCTTTCTACATAGCAGTTGATAAATTGGGTCAGACGATGCCATCTGTAGCAGCGCTTCTAGCCCCGCCCACATCCTGTACCACAGAGAGTGGTCGACTGTCATCTTGTCCAGTGTGGATTGGAGACACTGCCTGCTCGGAGCATGTAGCAGCTAGCACTGTCCTGGGACGCGTCCGAATAGTCTCTCCTATCTCCTTTCCTATCCACTTTTCGTTATCTCAGTGGATGATGTCACAGGGTTAAGGAAAGGTGTTAGGAGACTTCCTAAAGGTGTTAGGATAAGGCGATCACATTTGTTTTGACAATCAGACTCACTTTCACTCGGTGACATAATATTCTGACAGCAGCAAAGGTTAGTGACGTCTGCCGTGGTGAAATAATTACAAATTTCAAACTTTTCAGACTTCCCCTGTGCCTGAAACCACTGATATAATCTCAAATATCACAAAGTTTGAATGTAAATCAAAGGAAAAGAGGCTACCAGGCTACGAGGAACTAAAGTGAAACTAAAATAACATTTACGGTTGCTCACTCAGAAATATAAATTATGTTGAATGAAACATAATATGGCTAAAAAATGTCTCTGATACCTTTTTCCTAAACAACAGAGTGATCTGTTTTATGTCATAATAATGATAATATGTCTGCATATCAAAAATTATGGGTTTTAGATTATTTAAAGTTGTTCCAGACATTTTTATTGCATTGGTAACTTATATGATGTTTCATAATGGCCGCCACTTTAACACTTCTGGGGGTTAAGGAAAAGTGGATAGGAAAGGAGATAGGAGGGACTATTAGCCTAAGGAACGCAGCCTAAGTTTCGTACTAGCTACTACATTGTTAGAATTGAGGTGCTAGCTGCTACATGTTTAGCATTGAGGTGCTAGCTGCTAAATGTTTAGCATTGAGGTGCAAGATGCTACACGTTTAGCATTGAGGTGCTAGCTGCTAAATGATTAGCATTGAGGTACTAGATGCTACATGATTAGCATTGATGTGGTAGCTGCTAAATGTTTAGCATGGAGGTGCTAGATGCTACATGTTTAGCATTGAGGTGCTAGATGCTACATGTTTAGCATTGAGGTGCTAGATGCTACATGTTTAGCATTGAGGTGGTAGATGCTACATGTTTAGCATTGAGGTGGTAGATGCTACATGTTTAGCATTGAGGTGGTAGCGGAGGCTGCAAAGTTCCGGTGATCAAACTAAAATTAACGTCCATGAAGTACAGCAATGACGTCTCCTGGAGTTTCTTGTGTTATAGTCTGTGCATCAGTATTATGGATACACCAAGAACTCGTGGAATGAGTAAGGTTCCGCACTCTTTGAAGTGCAAAAAAAATAATGAAGGTTATTAACTGCGTTATTTTTCTGTAATTGATTAACGCGTTAACGTCTCAGCCCTAA
The DNA here is from genome assembly GCF_900634775.1 of Gouania willdenowi. Classification (NCBI taxonomy): domain Eukaryota; kingdom Metazoa; phylum Chordata; class Actinopteri; order Blenniiformes; family Gobiesocidae; genus Gouania; species Gouania willdenowi. The sequence goes on from NW_021144848.1 coordinate 238,955, forward strand.
TTATTTTATGTTTTTGTCTGTGAACACTCTCACCTCATTGGATGAAAGTGTTCCTCTGCTGTGCACAACTTTCATCGTCATTGACTCATTTAGCAGGTGGCTAACGCCAGCGTGTTTGCTAATGATGGAAGTAGAACTGAGCTGATTATAGAGAGTCGTTAAAATGCAATCAACTTTTATTTCTTATGATTATAAGCATGTTCTTGCGGCTGGGGGCGTGGCCTCACCGTGCACACATTTTGCTCTGTTGGCATAAGCCTTGATAAAATGGAGAAATACTTTTGATCTTGGTGGCATTTCTTAACACAGATTCACATTACCACGTCACGACTGTTTACTTTTGGTCATGCATGCCTAACCCACCAGTATTTTTACAGCCAATCACACCAGGGTTCTCACCAGCGCTGTTGGGGCCCCCGATGTCGCAATTTTGCTCCCCTATGGAGCGATGTCACCCCCTACGTTCAGTTTTCAGATATGTTGGGGGATTTTCTGTAATTAATTAACGTGTTTAAGTCTCAGCCCTAATTATTTGATGCTTTTGTCTGTGAACAGTCTAACTTATGCCTCATTTGCACAGGATAAGTATAATCTGGGGACCCCATGTAATAAATAAATGGCCCCCCAACGTCTGCTTGTTATGTGGCGCATACGCACAGGATAACCGAAGCCGAACCCGGATATGATATCAACGCGCTGCGTATTGCGTAACATTCGCTCTGGATGCTGAACATGAGAAGAAACCTTAAAATGAATAAAAAAATAAATAAACATGCGTGCCAGAAACAAAACATTGCGTAATCACGCATCAGATCCCGCCCATTTCTGTCCAATCACAGAGAGGCCGATTCACATTGTATCAGTATTATCACAGGACCTCAGAGTTCAGCACAATATAATAGGTCTTTTGCGGGGGAATTTATACTTTACATATTACTGACATGGCCGATTCGCACAGGATTAACATCACAGACGATCTCCACAATTATTACAAATCAGATGTGGTCCCTATAGGTAAAACTAATCCCGTGCAAATAGGGCTTTAAAAACTCATTTGAACAAGCGCAACATGAGAGCGCACGTGGAATATTCAGCCAGGGGGCAGAAAGAAGAATCACTTCTAAAATCTTTCAGAAAGATAATTAAATATCCAGAAATGAACATGTAACATACAGAAATGACAGAAGATGATCAACTCAGAATAGCACCGTATCAGCAGATATCAGAAATCAGGTGTTGGGATCAGTCCTCCAAGCCTTTAAAGAGTGAATGATCCTGTACCAGTGAGTGTTTTTGTTAATATTTGAATAATGTTGATTTCAGTGTGTGGCCATAGTTAAATCTGATTATTGATCACATCGATCCTATTGTTACTTGGATTACTGTAGGACTGATTATTATCCAAACCTTTTTCCTCCTGGTCTGGGTTGGGGTCGATGATAATTATAATTGCGTAATTAATAATTTATTACAATTATGACATAATTATATTTGTAATTGCAATTGGAAAAGTCTGTTGCTGTTGTAATCATAATTGAATTGTTATTGAGTTCGTATAATTCTATGAAAAACTGGGGAACAATTATTAGAATATTATAATTTACACTTAAGTTAACCTGTCAGTGAATCTTGAGGATCATTTAACTATCTAAAAAATGTAAATCTTAGGCTATACTGGCAGAAGAAAGACTCAGACGTCCAAAACATTAAAACTAATATTTTCATTGATTAGAAAGCCTAACAAGGTAACCAAGATATGGAAAACAAATTATATAATAGATCATATTTTTTTGTGTGTATTTTACAGCTGATTTAAGACATATATATCATAAGAGATGCTAACAGAACAAGAGGGAAGTTATGTTTTATGTGGTTATTTACTAAAGGTTCAGTCATTGTAATTCAACTTTAGTAATTGAGAGCGTAATTGACTTTCAGGGGAAACTTAATAATTGTAATTTTAATCGTAATTGGAAAAAACGACGGTCCTCGTAGTCGGTATTAAGTTATAATCAAGCATGGATAATAAAATACGTAATTGTAATTGAAAAATGTAATGACCCAACCCTGCTTCTGGTGTTCAAATGCTTGTCGCTCTCACAGTGTGTACATCTCTGTAGTATTTTTACAGATAACTTGGTATGTAGGATGTTTTCAGACAATGTGTTATCCTCGTAGATTATTTAGTAACATATCTGAATGGAAGGATAAAGGAAAATCAATCAAGGAGAACATCCCTCCTACAGTATGTAGGTGAGGAGCATTGTTAATAACATGATTTAGAGGAGTGTGCTGCATGTGTGGGAGCTTTGTCAGAGCTTTCATTGTGGCTGCTTGGCCTCTGGGCTCACAATAAACCTGCAGTAAGCAGCCCCAGCGTCTCTCAGAGGATCTGTGCCTATAAATAATCACACGTATGTCACAGTCTCTGCAGGGCTTACACAAAGCCTCAGCTCCACTGAAACCTGCAGAAAACACACATCATCTAACGTCATGTTGGCTCTTCATCATCATCATCATCATCACCATCATCAGCTCCCACCTTCATATGTCCGTGTGCTCGGAACACCACTGGTGGTGTTGTACAGTATGTGCTGAGAAAACATCCAATCAGTGAGCAGCAGCAGACAGGATGGAGATGAGTTTTTGACTCATTCACTCGTTCATGAGTCACTGAGTGAATGGTTGCTTTTTATTCACATTGAAGATATTTAGACAGAGAAACATAGGGCCAGGTCCTCAGAAGGATTGTGCTGAGTTTGCAACACTAAAGCAATGTTTAGCACTGGATGAAAATACAGAAACATTGACAGTTGCTTTAGGGCCTCTGCTACGGTGCTAAATCACCATGGTAACTTAGGCTGAACGACTAACCTGGTTGGCACCAGGTTTTGTTCTGGTTAGGATTTGAGCGAGTACTAAAGTCCCGCCTCCTGACCAATCAGTCCTCTTTATTTATCGATGACATCCTATAAAAATATATATATTGTATATTTATATCAGCTCATAAAACCTGCATGCATCAGGCACTTTCTGACCATGTTTGTTGACGATTTTAATTGATTTTTACTGATGATTTTAATTGATTTTACTGATGATTTTAATTGATTTTACTGATGTTTTTAAATGTTCTTATTGATTTTAAACAATTGAATGTTTTATCATGTAAAGCACATTGAGTTGCCTTGTGTATGAAATGCACTATACAAATAAATTTGCCTTGCCATAAATTAATTGAGTTATTAATTAATTAATGTATGTATTCTGTGGTGACGCATAGAGCCTGTATGATTATTTAAAATACAAATAACAAATGACCTTATGATGTCGGCTGAGCTATATGGACACAGCATCAGAGCTAAAGACAAGGTAAACGTTAAAGTGAAACTGATCAGAGTGTCTGTTTATTCTCCGTTTATAATCTCACTAGTTTAAGCATTAACACTGATCATTTCCGGCATTAATTACTTGCTGCTTTTACTGCAGCAACAGTGTGAGTTATGGATTTTAATTATTCATACTTTTAAAGAATTATTCCTCAATTGTGACATAAATTGCTCCCCAGTTTCTCTGTGATTGTGATTGGTCTGACGCTGCCAACTCAACCTCAGTCACAAGAGCGCGCACATAGCCAGGCTGAAATCTAAATATTGAGATTCGTAGGACAGCTTCTGTCTGACTGAGAATGTTTGGTTAGGTGAAGCCCGCTAACGGAGATAATTATCTAGCTTCATAGTATAGGCCCTTAAAGTTCACCAGGAAATGCTGACTGGGGGAACTAACTGACCAATGCTGCAACTTCTTCCATCAGTAAATGTGATCATACGTTCTATGCAACAGTTAATTCTGACATTCCAAGAGTGCTCATTTGGAGCAACAATAACACCAGGACTTCATACGGATCATATCACTCCTCTGTACAGCTGATCTATATACCGTTAACGTCACCACACTACACTGTGTGCTCTTCACTTGTGGAACTATTTTTGTTGGAGGAGCCAAATGATTAAATAAACAAACAAACCATATCGTCTCTTGTTACCTATTACTGTTAACTAATAAAATGTGCTTGTAGAACTGTTGTATAAAAGCAATATCACACTTGAGGTGTGGTAGGAGGAAACTCTCCTCCCTTCTTTCATAGGGGGCGGGGCCAACAGTGACCGTTATTGACACCCGATGGACAAAATGAAGCCCTATAACAGGGGTGGCCAATGCTGGCTAGGGCCACTATCCAGCATGTTTTAGATGTTTCCCTCTTCCCACACACCTGATTCAAATGATCAACTCATCATCCAGCTCTGCAGAAGCCTGAAAACGATCCTGGTCATTTCAATCAGGTGTGTGGGAAGAGGGAAACATCTAAAACATGCTGGATAGTGGCTCTTGAGGACCAGGATTGGGGACCCCTGCCCCATAATCTGTCTCAGCCAAAAGCAAAATTCATTTGTAATAGCAGCGTTCAACTCTTAGAGGGCAGTCACTGACATTTTACAGCTAAAATCAAAATACTTTTACTAAAATGTTAAAAGTTGGAATAGGATAAATCAACAGCACTACTTAATACTCAAATACATACTGTATGTATTCAGCAGAAAAAAAGTAGGTTTGGGGTTTAGTTACTCAGCCTCTCTCTGGTGGTGTTTTCTCTGGATGGTCTCCTATGGCGTCCATGGTTCATTTAGGTCCACATAAGCAGCAGTAAGCTAGTTCTTCTTCTGGTGATGCCATGAGAATAGAACCTCCATTCGATGCTGTTTTAGTGCAGTGCATGACGTTTAATCTGATTGGTTGTCTATGATGTGATGTATTTGATTGTTGTCTGTAGTTTCACCATGTCTGTTGATCATTTTAATCACAAAAAATAATAACTTACTCAGTAACGGTTGGGTGTAGAACTGTAATGAATTACTTTACTTCTTTTAAAATGTACTTAAGTACAAGTCAAATGAGTATTTGTGATCAGTTACTTTCACCAGTAGGATTATATTTGTAATTATCTCGTAATGGGAGACCCTCTGCTCTAAAACACTGAACTACAGTCATTTCATGGGTTAATGAGCAATGTCACTAATCCTGTTGGAGGGGCAAGCAGCTCCTTAATCACACTAAGTTTGTGGCCTTTGTCGAAGAAGTGAGCGCTGATTTACAAGTGCTTTATAGACACACACTGACATCAGATGGATGAGTCAGGGGCGTGTCTGCAGAGGATCTTTGAGATTCAGCCGTTTCATGGAGGAAAATGTCAGATGTGATTTGAGTGCACGCTGTAACAATCTGATCGAAGTTACCCTGAGCTTTAGCTCACTGTAGCTGCGTTTCCACTACCCTTGGAAATACGCAAAATCTAATTAGTTCAATAAAAACTCGTAATGGAAACACCTGAGTTTTGAAAAAAAAAAAACCTCAAATATCTCTAAAAAGTATTTGCAATAAACTATCTGGTTACTTTTCAAAATAAAACACCAGATTATATTTCAAGTAACTGCATCACCAAAACGTCATAATGTGTAAATACTAAATCACATTCACTATATTGTTTCCTCTCATACTGTAACTGCACTGTAAACTGCAGCGACTTATTGCTCTGATAACTAACATGCAGCCCTGAAACTCGTCACACCACACCACTCACTCACACGTGCTGTCCCTTATTATATGGTCAGTGAATCTGACACAGAATCCTGCTTGATAAGATCTTATTGAGAGTGTGTGAGTGTTGAGAAGGTGTGATATGTCATCGTTGGCGATTTATTGTCAAAAACATTACCACCGATAACAATATGTCATCCCACGATGGAAACGATAACTTACCACGTAGGTAAGTGGTAACACACACACACAACGGACCACTACCAGACTACACACCCAACGAGGGGAACCAGTCCAAGTTCTAAGTCCCTGCCAGCAATGATTATGAACTGGAAACTGGACTAAAGCTAACTAATTTTATAATAATAATAATAATAATACATTTTATTTGTAATGCACTTTACATTTGAGGCCGAATCTCAAAGTGCTACAAGATTAAAACAATACAACACAACATATATTAAAAGACAGGACTACAAACAAGCATTTGCTGTTAAAAAAAAAAACACAGGACAAAAAAGAGGCATTAAGCTTGTGTAAAAAGGTGAGTTTTTATGTGTTTCTAATTTTGGTTATGTACAGTACCAAAATGAATTTTAAATTAAACAACTCAGATGCAGTTGAAGTGCAGACTTTCAGCTTTAATTCAGTGGTTTGAACAAAATATTGCATAAAAACCTGAGGAATTAAAACAATTTTGACCATTCAAGAATATTTCACTTTTCTTTGCTTTAATAAAGTCCTGGGTTGCTTTGGCTGTATGTTTAAGGTCATTGTCCATCTGTATTAAGAAACGCCGCCCAATCAATGCGGCTGGATTTGAGCAGACAGTATGTCCCCTGTTTTGAATAGTTTATCAAGGGATTCTTTTGACAATGACAAATAGTATAGTATTTTCCCAAAAAAAACAAAGGAATATTTTTCAGTCATTTATATACAGTCCCATTTTGTAAAATAAATTGTGAGAGAATCGTATCTTGAACCCAGTATCGTGAATCGAATCGTATCGGGAGTTAAGTGAATTGTTACATCCCTAGCCGAGGCTATACAAAGCTTGTATGAAGCAAAAGAGGGGGCGTTTTCGCAAAGCACGCATCAAGGCTCTATCATGTGACGTCCTCAGGAAGTGGTTCAGAGTTTGAAGTTTGTTGGGTATAGTTTTACAGCATCATAAGCTCTCAGGCTCCTGTAGGTTTTTATTTATTCATTTAGAGTTGCTGTAAGTTCAGAGTTTCTATAGATTGGATACCAGACTCTGGATAGTGTTTTGATGGTTTACAAAGTTTAGAGGAAGAGAGAGTTGGAAGATTTATGAGAAAGCATCAGTATGGATGCATGCATGAAACAAGAGATTACTTTACTGTATGTCTCCTAAAATCTGCCCTGTTTTTTACATATACCTGAGATGAGGGGAAAAAAACATTACACAGCGTATAATCATTGAAGAGACTAGTGGTTAGACTCCAGAGAACAGGGCTGAAGTCATTGTTGGAGAACCAGAGGTTCTAGGTTCAAATCCTGTTTGAATCACTTTTGGGAAAATGTACACAGAATCCTCTGATTATTTACGTGGATAAATATACTGTTTATACCTTTTTGTGATTCATAGTCATTCCAAAGACCCACAGAACTTCTCTACAGACATAGAAATCCAATGCATCACAATTTATGTGGTTGATTATGAACCTGGCCAGGAGGTGGTTTCAGTCGCACATGAAGCTTCGAGGAATTAACCTTTTTTTTGAACCAATCGGCTCAAGTAGTTCGATGCCTCGTCACCTCAGCATCACTACTTATTTGGTTCTGCTCACCCAGGGTTCCTTCTTCTTCTTCTCAAATTTACGGCAAACTAGACCCATCGGAGGCGTATTGTTGCCCTCCACAGGTCTTGTGTTTCCCCACATGTAATCCATATCTGTGTTCAGTGTACCCTTTGCTACTCCAGTTCTGTATCTTATGTTTAACTATGTTTGCAATGGGCGCTCCTCAGTCACAGACTAAGACTGGACACTCATCACTCCTTCATGTAATAATTCCTCTACTTCTTGCCATCCTAAACTCTTCATTCCCAGGAATTTTTCTGCTGACTTTGTGATTATTTTGATATTTTCAGTTTTCTTTTCAGTTTGAGCTGAACAGTTTATTACATGTACCATAAATAGAATAAAATAGTTCTTATCCACAATGAATAGGGATGTAACGATTAATCGTAAGGCAGTTAAAAATCGATTCATAGGTACCACGGTTCACATCGATGCTCTGAAAATTGAATCGCAGTACTTTTTTTTTAACAGCAGAGGGCGCTATTTATTAATCCTTCCAGAAGCGGACGTGATGGGCGGAATCTGCTACTATTTTCTTTCTGGCCGCCATTTACTGTTAAACATGCTCATAAATGATTCTTCACTCCTTTAGCACCGAAAGAATATCAGTAATATTACGTGAATATCTGTAAAAGTCACGTTTTTCTATTAGCTCTGTCTGCTAGCATAGCTTCTCTTCTTCACTGGTGGAATAACTGCATGCCAACCGACCACTGGGTTACCAGTGCCCTCTGCTGGTCTAAACAAATATCTGACGTAAATACAGTAAAATGAGTGTTTTTTGTTTTTTGTCCAATTGTTAAGGCACAAAATACATTTTCATTTGCACTTTTAAAAATAAAAAGAAATATTATGCAGTTTTGAATTGTTTACTATAGAACCAGAATTTAAATTAATAGGTTTCTTCTTCATTTGTATTATTCCTTTATTTATTTCATTCAAGATTTATTTTTAGTTAAATTGCATCATTTTGAATAGTTTATCAAGGGATTCTTTTGACAATGAAAAATAAAAGGAAAATAGTATAGTATTTTCCCCAAAAAATAAAGGAATATTTTTCATTTGTCAACAGTCCCATTTTGTAAAATAAATCGTGAGAAAATCGTATCGTGAACCCAGTATTGTGAATCGAATCATATCGGGAGTTGAGTGAATCGTTACATCCCTAACAATGAATGTTTCTTCTTTTATCTGTTTGTAACCTTTGCACTCCTCTACTCTCCTCACTGTTTCACTTGTGAGTTTTCCTGTATCTCCTCTTACTTTTCTAACAGCTTCTGCGTAGCTCAAGCTCTCATCTCGTTGGACCTTCTGAATCTTCATTTCTCTTTTACCGACTTCACGTCCTCCATAAACTGAGCTATGCTCTCCACCACAGTTCACACACTCGGGTTTTACTCCATCCTCACACATTCCATATTCATGCTCACCAGCACATTTCCCACATCTCTGCTTCCCTCTGCACACTGCAGCTCTATGACCAAACCCCCACCACTGATAGCATCTCAGTGGTGGGGGTTCATAAAGCCTCACGATATAGCTCAGGTAGACCATATATACTTTAGTAGGCATGATAGCTCCCTTAAACTTTATCATTACAGATTAACTGTCACATCTTTCTCCAAAACGACCAGTCTTTAACCGTTTCACCTCCAAGATCTCCGCCCAAACATTTCCTCCATTATCTCCTCTGTGGACACTTTAGTAGGAATACCAAACACTACTCCCCGCTGGAAGTTTCTACCCCACTCTTCTGATGCTTGTACCTTCTTCCTCCCAAACCTTTCCACCTTCAGTGCTTTTAGCATCTGCTCGCGACCTTCACAACACACTAGTCGTGATCCATTCCTCAGTATTTTGACCTCTCCTACAGCTTCCTTTATCACATTTGTTAGCTGTCTGGGAGTAGCGTCTCTAAAAGAACTTATCTCCTCTAATACCTTAAGGAAAACTTTAAAGTCGTCACATTGTCTCATTTGATCCTGTCCTGTCTCACTATCTGTTCCGTCAGAAGAAAATAACTCCCGAAACTGTTTTTTCCATTTCCTAATAAACCCGGATTCATATTCCACGTGCCGCTCTTCCTCGGACTCCATTCGACCCAGGGTTCCTCTGACGCCGGGCCTCCTTTATGGACAGCCTCTACCTGTAACCCCTCCCTCAGCCAAACCAAACACAATCTGAAATCAATTAACTCAGTAACAAAATAAACATACAAACAACAAAACATGAATTGCACCCACGCATCTATAATTAATGAATGTAAATTAATTCACCTCTAATGTTTTAAAAATCCATAACAAACAAAAATGACACAAACACCCCTGTACAGATGGTTTGTCCCAACACCAGCCCACCAAACTCCCCTATTTACACGACTTGGTTTAGTCCATCTGGTTTCCTGAAACCTGGAAGTGCTGCTGGCAATATGGTGGTGAGTTATCAGCAAACAAACAAACAAACAAACAAACAAACAAACAAACAAACACTAACGCTGGAAGGCGTTTCCCTGCACGGTGGAAGTTGTTTGACCTGTAACATTATTGTTAGTGAAGAGGGTGAACAAGAACAATGATGAAACCAGGAACCAGAACAATGAGAACAGACAGATGAATGGAATGATGGCAGTAGCAACAAGCCAATACAGATGTTAGGCTGCGGGCAACAGCTGACTCACTGCCTATAGTGTGAGCTAGCTAACGCTAACCACTTCATAAAAGGAAGAGACGGAGTAAAAAGTCCATCAATCCACAGATTTACTTATGGTCAGATTTAACACTTGTGGAAGGATAAAAGCTGACACGTCACATGGTGTGTGAAATAAATGTTAGCATTAAACTGACGTCACAATTCTTCTGTCCCAACTTGTAAAACACAATATTTTTTAATTACATTTCTTGTGTTCACAGACAAAGCTGGTCCCATTAGACAGTAATGTAACTATTGTGATTTAAATATCCTGTTAGTTCTGCTCTCAGTAGATTAGTGATTAAATCATCAAGTCTGATCTGGTTTAATTATAGGAAATCAGTATCTCATTATCAGAGATAAAATAAACAAGAATCAGCAGCAGTGGTTTATATTAAACAGTGAAAACAGTTATTTTAGCTTTTCTTATGCTTTTTGATTTATTCATTTTTTAGAAAATAATTGCATTATAAATGAGGAAATAAATGAATTGCATACAATAACATTCATAGAGCCACCCACATTCACAAACATCAGCCCATGAAGAATAATTATATAATTATATTATGTATAAATGCTGTTACTGATGCAGATTCTAGTGTTGATGTATGTAATGTAATGTGTGTTTGTGAGGAACCAGTTTACACTTTAAGTTGAAAATTGCTTCATTTATTTATTTAAATTTTTATTGTTGGCATGATAAACGCCAGAAATTATCGGGATACATTTTTTAGTCTATATCGCTCAAATCTCCCATTTTATCTCTCTGTGTGTGCGTGTGCGTGTGTGGGTGTGGGTGCGTGTGCGTGTGTGGGTGCGTGTGTGTGGCAGCTGTTAGTGCGTTGCCCTCTAGTCTTCTGCTGTCACAACATCATGTGACCTGCTGTTTGGATGCTGAGTGCGAATAAAGACAGGCTGACGACCCAGTCCCAGCGTCCAGACACAGACTGGGATGAACATTATCTGACGCCCCCCACCCCCTACCCAAACCCCCCTCCCCCCACCCCCCCGGGCTGCAGGATGCCTGTAATAATAATCTCAGGCTCGAGTGTCACTTGCCATTGATTGTGTTTCATCCCTGTTTCCCCTGCAGCATGTTGGAGGTTAATATGGTGCTGTGTCTTCATTCCCAGTGTTCCTGTTCCTGTGTGCGTGCGTGTGTGCGTGCGTGAAACTGTTTTGTTGGCCCTATGCCCTCCACCTGCTCTAACTAACACCTGACCATCTGTGTCAGATTAGTATTTTCAGCTCTCTGCGAGGGATTAAACTGCCTCTGAAACACCACCAGAACAAACGCAGAGTTACACAATCATAGAGCACAGATAATAGGACTGGATCATATCTAACTCTATTAGTGCTGGGCACTAAACACTGTGTGTTTTACTTCTTCAATCACATGAACTGTTCAGAAACTGCAAGTATAAGTATGTAGCTTACACACACACACACACACACATATATATGTATAAACACACTTACACTAGGGGTGACTATTGGCAAGGATGTTGTAATACGATATACATATCACGATACTAGGGTCACGATGCGATATTATCGTATTATCGGGCGACTGTGGCTCAGGTGGTAGTGGGTTGTCTTCTGATCGAGAGGTTGGGGGTTCGATCCCAGGACCTGACTATGTGTCGAAGTGTCCTTGGGCAAGACACCGAACCCTAAGTTGCTCCCAGTGGTCGACTAGCGCCTTGCATGGCAGTCCTGTCCCACTGGTGTGTGAATGTGAGAGTGATTGGGTGAATGTGCTGATATGTAAAGCGCTTTGAGACTGTTTCAGTGTGGTTATAAAGCTTTATATAAAATCTAGTCCATTTACCATCGTGATATATTGCAATATTCTACCCAGTTAATATCAAAATTAAACCTAGAGATGAAAAATCAAGTTGCTGTATATTTTCATCAGTAGATATTGATCAGTCAGAGGATGAATTGAGTCAAAACCATTTGCTTCAAAATATCCTATTTATTATTTAATATTAGTGTTTTTGCACATTTTCACTGGAAAAAAAAGAAAATGCAGTGTTACACACTGACATCATAAAATAAATGCAGAGGACAAATTTAATGTATGTAATAACATACATGACTAATAAAGGTAAAAGCCCCAATTTAATCTTTAATCTTTTAATCTTAATAAAGTGCAACATGTTTCTTTTCACTGAAACTACTGTGTAGCAGTCTCAAAGTAACCATGACAACATAATGACGGCATTGTAACAACTGTAAGTGAGAACAATAAGGAGAAATCACCCTGAGTTACTGATAATGTACAAAAATAAGAAAACATTTTTTTCTCCTATTGTATCAGTTTAAACACTGATCTGAACAGATTATATGAAAATAAAATGTCTGTGAATACATAAATATTGCAGGTAAATCAAGTAACCATTGCAACAAATTGAAAGCATTATAACCACTGAAATATTGCACAAATGCACAAAAACATTGATTCAATATTTAAAAAATAAATGAATTAATTAATTAAAAAATGGATTTAAAATCGGCACCCAAAAAAATCATGATAGATCGTAAAATCGATTTTTTTTTCACACCCCTAACATACACACATATATACACACAGATATATACTGTACATTTACACATGTATACCTATACACACACATATATATATACACTTACACAAAGGTCTAAACATATTGTCAATTAAGAACCGAGATATTAATTTTTGATGTTTTGCCAATTATTTTTCAAACTGATCCAGACACAAATTGATGTGAATCCCTCATTAAATATAATGGAATATTCCATGGCATAAATTCTATCTTTGGTTGAAATGATGTCAAAATCAAGTCGATTTGATGTACTCCCGCTAACAGACGAACAAACATAAATAAACGCTGGTGGAAAATACACTAATTATATCAGAAATGTCAATTCTAATGCAAAATCTGACGTAACATGAGGCAATGTGATGGACTTCACCTTCTGAAATGAAAATAGCTTTATGACATGGACTATTCCTCACACATTTACAACATGTTTTTCACTGCGAAACGGTGCAGGGCTAATGTTAGCTTGAGCTGGAGTAGCTAGCAGCTCGACGTCAAATCTCAGTGATCTCAGTGCATGCGTTTGTTTCAGTGCATTTCTGCTGTGTATGGATATGAAGTTATTGACATTAGATACAGTAACTCCATTAACACTATTAGGCATGTTTGGAGTGATTTCACTAAGTTTAAGAGCCTGGAATCAAATCTGATCTGATCAGGGAAAGACGAGGAAAGGGAAATGTGTCAGGTGACGCAGAGATGAGAGTCAGAAATGGAAAATGCCCTGAGCTGTTAGCTTGGTGGTTAGCCACTTTACGTAGCAGTCAATAACATTTGGTCTATTTAGAAGAAACAGCGCCATCACCTGTGTTCACCATTGTTTTCTCTGTCTTCTCTTTACCCACAATGCTGTGCTGTCTGTTTCACTCTTGGTTCACTACGTAAGTCAGTAAAAGAGTTCACACAGTCAAGCTCATGGAGGGACTGGTGTAGGCTATTCCAGAGTCTTGGTGCTATTGCCTGGAACGCTAAGTCACCCCGGGTTTTAAAATGTGTTTTTGGGGTCAAGGGTGCGCCCTGAAGTGTAGGGGCACAACAAGTCAGTAATGTATTGAGGGGCCTGACCATGCAGTGCACAGAAAGTAAGGGCTAGGATTTTAAACTCAATACAAATATTAACTGGAAGCCAATGAAGACCAGAAAGAATGGGGGTTGTTCTGGGAGCACTGGTCAGAAGTGTGGCAGCAGCATTCTGAACAATCTGAAGTCTCTTTAGAGTCCACTTGTTAAAACAGGATTATTGTTATTATTATTGTACACAAACAAGGATTGGCTTTTACGCATTTGAGTATTTTGTGTAAAGCAAATATATACAGTATATGACCAATGTCTGACAGAATATACCACAAAGGAAAGCTGCTTTGCATTGTTTTCTTCCTTAACCTGATTACCAATGTATTGATGGGAGTTCAGTTTGATAAAAAAAAAATTAAAAATCTATATAATACCAGTTACTGTGGATCACTGTACTGACTGTACTGGTTCAGCTCCACAGAGCAATAAAACAGTGTGCGCTAGCGTTGACTGGAGCTAAAGTGATCCTCCCATCTGACAGATTTGGATCTGATCTGACCTTAATCTGTGTGAGCACAGTGGAACAGGTCTGTGGCTACAGTGCTCGGGCATCTGTGAGTGCTGACCTGTCAGAGCCTGGGTTGGACCAACCACACAGGCAGGAATCACATCATGTATAAATGAGAGTGAGATTAGGCTGTGGACTGTTACTGCACACTGACACCAAACAGAAAAGGTCTGGTCTTAACATGTCAGCATGCTTTTCCACACAGGCTTTTCAAATGCATTACATTGATTTTATTCTACCTGTTACTTTATACTAGATTGAAACCCAACTAAAGTTGCTTTAGGATGAAAATTCTTATTGTCATTTTCATTCATTTCCAACCTGTCAGAATGACTCCGATGGTCCCTGAGAGGATACGGTTCTCTACACCTGCGGTTCTCAACCTTTTTAGCCCGCGACCGCCAAAATAAAGGTTCCAGAGACCAGGACCTCCACTATACCTGAAGATGGTTGAACACAAACATGAACATTGAGAAACAACTCATTCAGTGCCAGCCATTCTCAGATTTTCTACCCCCCCTCCGTGCCAGCCATTTTTGAGCATTTTGACTGATTTTAAAGACCCTCAGAATATTTTCTACTATGACTATCTGAAATCTGACACCAGATTCTGAAAGATTGAAGTCTCTACTTTGATAAAAGATTAGTTTCTGGCTCGTTTCATTCTTTTGTAATCAGCCGTTGAATAGAGCAAGTTTTACACAAATCTTCAGTTTCAGAGCAAAAAGCTGAGAAAACAGCATTTTTGTAAAAAAAAAAAAAAACCCTGTCAGTGACTTTAAAGCTATTTTTATTTGCTTTAGTGACAACTCTAACATCTGAACATTGTTTCCTTATATAAAACATAAAAGAAAACACTGAGACAGGGCTTTTGATGGCAAAATTATTATTATTTTGCTGTCTGGTTCAGAGTTGAATGGATTTCTTACTGTATTTTAGCGTTCCTCCAACTTTCTCTCCCGTCAGTCTGCACACACGTAACTTCCTCTTCCTCCCCAACATACAGAGTGTCACTGCGTTCCCTGTTTTTTTTATTGTTTTATCTCACCATCGCGACATTATCCATGAATTCCACACATGCTCTGGTCGATTATCCGCTGCTGTGCGCTGCTGGGAACGTCAACTCTGTACGTAGCACCATTTTTTGTCTCGTAAATGCCTTTCCTCTCTCCCTCTGAGCTCTGCTGAGAATGGATGATCTATCATCCAAAGGTGCGCTGCTACCTCCTACGTGTCACCTATTATTTTGCTATCTGGCTCACAGGCTGGGGGTATTTTGTACCCCCCTCCACACACCCCCTCCCCACGCAGTGATGATCCGTTTGGCCCGGTTAGTTGATGGATTTATCTCACGATCACAACATGATGAATAATCCATTCAGGTCCACACATGTTCTGTGTTAGTATGTGGAGCTGTGAGCTGATACTTCACAATATCACTCTGTAGTGCCATAATCTCACTTTTTCCTGCTTTGCTAGGTAGCATCAGTGGCTAATCTCTCATCTAAAGGTGAACCGCTGTCATCTTTAGGACGCAGTTGGTCACTACAACACCCCACAGCTTAGATATTGATGAGGGACCTCCGCCAGGGTGTTTTCTAGTAGTCCCCGTGAAAAAATGCAAATGACGAGTTATCTCGTCAATGGCACTGAGTTTTTGGATTCAAAATGACGAGATATCTCGTCAATGGCACTGAGTGAGTTAAGAAATCAGATAACTACATATTTTATAACATATAACATTACAATAACAAGTATAATAAACTCTTCCCTTAGCATCTCAGCAAAGTGTGAATAAAACATTAAACATGCCTGTGGCACACATGTAGCCTACTCAAAGGGTAAACACATGTAAACAAAGAGGGGGCGGGCTCACATCGTGCTACGGTAACACACGAGGACGGAACGTGAAAAATTTAAAAAAAAACTGTGGTGGGGGAAAAATAACACATATATTTTAAACTCAAATTTGCAAAATAAAAAATGTTTTTTTTCCACAAATTTGATTAATCGATTGAATCGATTTTTTTGCCCAGCCTAGCCCATCCATAAAGTCAGCAAAATGATGCTCCATTGTTCTATAAATCTGTGATAACCACTTTTATTTATTTATCTGAATAAATATCCACTGTTATCCAGGAAGTTTACTATTATTTGGGCCATATTACATAGTCATCTTAAAGATGTACATCCTTGTTTTATTCAAAAATAAAATGGGTTAAAAGTGAACAAAAATGGTGGAAAAGGTGGTGAAATATGATTTTAGAATTGAGTGTAACGTAATTTACCAATGTATGGAAAATTACTTTCAAGTAGCAAATCATGGGCTTTACAAATTGTGAATGTGGTTAAATTGGCAAAAAAAAAAACCAGAAAAGGCACTAATTTCATGGAAAAGTGGTAGAAAAATGCATTTAAAGGTGCAAAAATATAGCAAGAAAAAGTGATGAAAACAGGTTAAAATATGGCAAGTTTGGTGTAGTTGTAGAAAAAGTGTAAAAATAAACAAAAATGGGCTGAACTTGTTAAAAAAAAAACATTCTTAGTTTCTTGAAGGCTTCTGCGATCTCCTACCAGTGTCTCGCGACCCCCAATGTGGCCCTGACCCCAAGGTTGAGAACCCCTGCTCTTCACAAGCCTAATAAACACAGAATACTTACAGTTGTTGTGGTACAGCGACGCTCGTGTCTCCATGAAATAACACAGATGAAGCAGTGTTTTTATGCTGCCCATTGGTGTAAAAAGCAGATTAAGTTGATTAGACCTTAACATGGTCTCAAACCAAACCTGAAACGCTGCCATCAACTCCGCCCACAAAAAGTCCCAATGTTTGCAAACTTTGAAGCATAAGCCTCTTACTTTTTATACAGAAAATGAGATTATACAGATTTTAGAGAGTCAGGTGTGTGTGTGTGTGTGTGTGTGTGCGTGTGTGTGTGTGTGTGTCAGCATCTTTAGCTCACTTCCTCTTGTTCTTTCTCTAGCTGTTTTTTTAGCCGGGTCATTCCATGTCATTTCAACAAATGGGCCATGCAGTTTGGTCTAAAAAAAATTCTGAATACCAATTGTTCTGTGATTATTCAGTGATCACACTGTCATTTTTTTGTTTGATTGGATGAATACTTTTTGAGATATGACCAATTTAGTGATTGGGGTATGTGTTGATTTCTGTGCATCCTTTTTTTTCTTCATTTTCAGCTTCCAAAATCTCAGGAACTTCATCACATAGAAAAATGAAATTTGGTATAGTAATACAGCTCTGTCAACTCTCTCAGAATATACAAAAATATCTGCTATACGGTAGTCCCTCGCTCTATCGCGGTTCACCTTTCACAGCGTATGAACGCGCATTGTTCTGCGTTCTGATTGGCTAATGCTGCATTCACCCACCAGCGACACATCCAACGTGGTGAGTTTCACTGCCTCCTGAAGCGAGGAGCTGTGCTCCTTTTTCTCCTCTCATAAACATAAACCACCAGTGAAAAAAGCCGGTGTGATTAGCGGCTAATGCTATGCTAGCTCAGTGCTACAGGAGAACTTTTACCTGCTACTACCACCTCCTCGCTGATTCTCCTCCACGTCTAAGCCTTCCTAGTCCGGTCCTGGTTATAAAGGCTGTGTCATACAGCTCCAGGTGGTCACACACAGCTTCTACTCCATGGTTGAATGGGTGAACAGACCGGTGTCCGTGTTGACGACCTGACGTCATCGTCAACAATGTCTGATCACTAGCAGTGTGACTCTGAACTGCTGTATGTTTGAAAACAGGTTTTTGTTTTAAAATCTAGGAAGATTTGAACTTTGAGAATGTTTAAACAAAAGAGAAATGTTAATTCCTGTCTGAGAAAAGTGTATAAAGTGTGTGGTGAGGAGTTTTTTAGCCTTAGAACATGTATAATAATTGAAAAAAATGAAGCTGACTACTTCACGGATTTCGCCTATTGCGGGTTATTTTTTAGAACATAACCCCGTGATGAACGAGAGACTACTGTACATTCTATCTGGTGGACATGCCATCTCCTAGAAATTGGTAAAAAAAGTGTGTGTATTTGGGTCTGGAACATATTTGGGCCTTCAGTAAACAACTTTACATATGCCTCAGTTTCCTGTAATTTGATCAGCTTTGAGCTATAAACATAGATTGTTCACATCAGTAATGATTAGTCACATATATACATTGGTTCTTGGGTGACACACTTTTGAATTCTGAGAAAATACTTTTTTCTTTACTATTTTCAATGGCCCATAACTGCATGTGGGACTGTAAGAAACAAAATATGATTTCTGTTTTAATTATTAGTATAAAGATTACTCTACAATTGTTCTTCATGTGCCTTCTTCATTTATATTTTGGACCCAACATTGGGTTTTTTTTATCACTCGTGAATATTGAGAATCCTTTACATGAGACCATTGTAGCTGCCACTGTTCCTTATAATCATTTATTGTTTATTAGTTTTTCACTAGTAGCATAAAACATATAATAACTTCTGCATCAGAAACATTTTTAAACAATATTATTTATGAACAGATTTCTCATGTTCTACATTTCCTCTTTTTGGGGGTGTCTAATGATGGTGTTTCAATGGGTGGGCTCTTGTTGTAGGAGGAGCCATGAGCCTGTCCAGTGTATACTGTACATAGGATTCTCTTTAATGTGGAGCTTGTTCAGGTCTGCAGATTGGGTAGGTCCTGTGTTGGCCCTGTTGGGCTTCCTTCTTGAACTGAGGATCCTGGTCTGTGTGGGATCCACTGGGTCTTTCAGCATGTGGTGAACTAAGATGTTGGTGTTTTGCTGAAGTACACTGATGCACATGGACAGGCACTTCCTGTTTTGAGCCACAGTCTTTTAGATTGGAAGAAAAGAAATAGTACTGATTGATTCCCTAACTCCCTGTCCTGGTTGGACCATGGACCTTAAAAGGATGGACGGGACAATCTCCCTGGTGGAGTGAAGCTTTTATTTTTAGAGCTCCCCCTGTTGACTGGCTTCAGTATAGTATATCAAACTGTAAAGGTAAAATACCCATCACATAATTTTTTTCCAAACCTAAACTCTGCTGTGACCATTAGTTATTATCACCCTACATTGTGTTCAAGTGCTCATTTTTCTGTGAAACAAGTTATTTGACGTTGAAAAATTGGATTTTACGTCATATATGACGATGATTGACAGCCACGGATCCAGCGTCTCTCTCTTTGTGAATAGCAGTTATGTCGTGAAGGAAAGCTAAGACACCATTTCACTTTTCAGTTTAGATATTTGAGTGTAAATATATTGTGGTTTTGTACTAACCTCTGTGATCTGAACAAGCCGTTGGTAGAATTTCCAGCAGGAAAGATACTTATGTTCTTTGGCGTAGCTGGGCTACGTAAGTCATCAGGGCCGTACGATAAATGGGTGGGGCGTGTTACCAGGGCTCCTCCCACCGGACCCTACTGCGCAGACTCTGGTTCCAAATAATGTCAAAATTGCAAAATGGAAGCACCCCTCAGCGCCGTATTTTGGCTTCAAGAACATTGAGTAGGAACAGCTACAGTGCGCGCCCACTGGGTTGGACCCCCACTTGGAGCTTGTTGGTCCCAGGAGAACCCTGCAACCCTGAACAGGAATAGATGGATATCAGAAGATAGTTGAATGAGTCACTGCCTGTACAAGCAAATGAGGAGGTGTAGAAGTGTCAGCATTGAGAACCCTGGTCCATCTGACGCTATGAAACCATTCAGTTTCAATTAAACAAAATGCAGTACTAAAATACTGGATATTACATTATGCTTTTTTCTATTAAACTTCAGTCAGATTCAACTGTAATAGTCCCATCCTTTACTATGATTTTTCCCGAATTATTTTGATTCAAAATGTTACCAAATGTCGTAGACAGGTCGTTTTCTGATGAACAAGTTGAAGGTTATATTGTTTCTGTCTATGTGTCAGTGTCCTTGGGCAAAATTCTGACTTTCTCCCAAGGTTTTATTGAGCTGATTTTGTAAAGTGCTTTCTTTGAGACTGTTTTGGTTGACATTAAAAAAGAATCTATTTACTATTCCTCAAAATGTCAGTTTACTTTAAAGTAAAATAGTTGAGAAAATAAGCTTTTTACAGCTGAGTCACTGATTGAAACTTCAAAAATAGTCAGACCACTTGTCACAGAGAGTCGAGAAATGTTCTGCAGCAGAGAGAACACATTCCCTGCACTCAGTGCTTAATTTCTAAATCATGAGGTCCAAGAACTCCGGCTGTGTGTTGTCCTGGCAGTAAGAGAGAGAGAAAAATATCACGGAATACATTTTTTTGAAGCACCTTTTGCTAACTAAATGGACCAATAATATCACGTGAACACAAACAACCAATTAACCTAAATGTTTAATGAAAAGAATGATGAATCGTCGTTAAAAAAGCACGAACAATCGCCCGTTACTTAGCGCATCAGTCTCAGCACCAAGGACAGCGCAAAACCACTGCTAATTTAGTCACAAAGGACACTAAACTTTCAGAACACAAAAAATAAATGCGGCCATAACTCATCTAATGAATCAGCAGAAAATGAAAATATAACATGTTTATCTTTTATTTGTCCAAAACAGCAAAAAAAAAACACAAACAAAACAACAGCCTTGGGGCACTTTATATTTCTGCTACGTTATTACATATTTCACAGCCAACGCCTGCCTTGTCTTTCATAAATCTAAAGTAGCAGCTCATCTGAGCTTTAAACTGAGCCTCTGTCCAATCTTCCCTGGTCTTGATGTCTATAGCAGAATTTTCCCCATGGTCTCCTTCTCTTCTCTCTGTCCCTGAGTCCTCCTCATGTCCCCTGGACAGTTCTCCTCCTGTGTCCTGTCTGTTGGAGGCAGGTTCTCCTGCATTAGCATCATCGCTACAGGTGCTGCTACTCGCTACGCTAACTGCTGCGCCGCAATTTCCACAGAAACAATCTTGGACTTCTTTACCTCAGGCTTAGCTTCACTTATTAGCTTAAAAAAACTCATTAAATCATTTTTAGCCATTTAATACCGTTTTCCAAGCTGACAGAGAAATAATTTTTTTTTTCTTTTTTTTTTTTTTCGCAAAATCACACTTTAGATGTACTATGAGGGCGTGGCCTGACTTTACTTTTTTCCATTCAATTTTGTTTGTGCAATGAAATTTCCAGTGATTTCAACTCAATGAAAGACACAGCTGTCCAAATATAATACTTTAACATTTAATCCAAACGTCTCAAAGCAAATGAGGTGCTGAAAAAAATAAAAAATAAAATTAATAAATAAATGAGGCGCCGCAACCACTCAAATAAGTGCCGGTCAAAATCTGGGAGGTGCCGGACCGTGCTCCGGCAGGATCGGCCTAAATGAAGCTCTGCCTACACTGCACACACTCACCAGCTGTTTAAAACACAAAGATTACACTTCATCATGTTGTTCTCACTTTGTAGTTTAACTCACTCCGAGGGGATAACTAGGTTAGCACTGAGCTAGCAATGGCTATCAACGACTTGGTTTAACTCAAGCTCAGATTTACAAGGAGAAAAAACAATAGATATCTCTTTGAAAAGAAGCACTTTGAACAAAGACGGAACCTTTGTTTTTGTTTTGCACAATATTTTATTTATTCAGTTTATTTCCGACATGGTTGCATTCACAGAAGTTTTGTTAGACGAGAGAAGCAGTTTGCTGATCTAAGTCCCGTCCCCTGTTCTTGACACCAAACAATACACAGTTTCAGCACAAAAAATAAAAATAAAATAGTTTGACAGCACTAATTTATACATGTGACGCTCCACAGCATGACCAGAAACAAGTCGGCATGAGAGAAATGGAGAAAAAGTACAAAAACCTTCATTTTTTCACAAAATATTGATTTTCATTTTTCAAAATATTCTAATAGAAGTGACAAAGAAAGCATGGTTTCTATTAATAGCTTCTGCACACTTAATTAATATTAAAAGCTTTACAAAAAAACTTCACTGTCACTGACGTAAATATACGTCATTTCAAACCCAAACGCTCACTGCCATTGACGTAATATACCTCAATTGTGTTTTTCATTGGCGGTTGCTAGGAGACACTGTTACGGACCTCTCCAATAAATATCAGCCTTGTACTATGATGTAGTGACCAAATGGTGCCGTGTAGGTGGCAGCAGTGCACCTTTGGATGAGAGATTAGCCGTGATGTGCACCATCAGCGGGGAGAGAGAAACCATGGACGGGGGATAAAATGGCACTACGAGAGAAGAAGGTGAAGCTGTCAGCAGCTCACACTCGACCAGAGCATGTGTTGACCTAAGTCCACCATTGAGAGTTTTGCAATCATGAGCGAAAACAATCAACAACCCGGGTCAACTCGGCATGTCGGGGAGTTAGAGGAAGTTGCGTGTGTGGGGACTGGGGGGTTGGGGGGGGAGACTTGGAGGTAGGCCAAAATACGGTAAGGGAAACGTTGAACTCTGACCCAGATAGCAAAGTAATCATTTTTCTATCAAAAGCCCAGTCTCAGTGTTGTTTTTGTTGTTTTATAGAAGCAAACCAATGTTGAGGTGTCAAAAATAAATTTGTCTCAAATTCACTGACAGGATTTTTTCTCAGCTTTTTGTCAGAAACTGGCCTTTAGTGTGAAACTTACCTATATTCAGCTGACATCCATCCATCCATTTTCATACCCGCTTATTCCCGTTTATCAGGGTCGCGGGGGGTCTGCCGGTGCCAATCTCCGGCTCTCATAGGGCGCTGGGCGGGGGTACACCCTGGACAGGGCACCAGTCCATCACAGTGCAATACAGACACAGACAACCACTCACTCATTCACTCCTACGGGCAATTTAGAGACTCCAATCAACCTTACAAAATAGAAAGACTATTCTTTCAGAATCTGGTTTCAGATTTTACTGTGTTTCTGTGTTTCTAACACAAACAACGGATTTGCTGCCGTGTCATGAGTTTGATTAACACTTAACATTAATACATTGGTGGTCTCGATTTGCAACGCTGTGCCTACCCAACCCTAGTGCTCACGGCACATCACTGGTTGTTTCTGTTTTTAGCAAATGGAAGTCACAAAGTAATATTATCATTAATAATAAAGCAGCATCTGCTGATGTTTCAGGTTTTCATTCTTAGTATCGATGCAGAAATAGAAAAGTCTACAGCAAGTATTCTAGAGTTCTATCCTCTATACAACAAGAATGTATGAAGGTCTATAACTTTGACAATACTCCTTCTTTTGTGTGTATTTTTATCAGTTCAGAATTGTGGCTTGTGTTGAGCTTGTTTGTTGAGGAAACTCTACCTGAAAACTTGATGCCAAGCTGTTTACGCTCTGTATGGCTAGAATTCATGTCCAACCCTCCAGCTTTAAGATTGCCCTTTCTTTTATTTGTGCTATCCTCATTATCTCTAAGCGCGGTGCACAGTTCAACTAAAAGAACCTCATTATATAGCACGCCCCCTCAGGCACAGCAATTTTCCAGACAAACTTTCAGTGAATGAAATTACAAAAAAACCCTGCTGAGGATAAAGTGTTTGGTAATTTAGCCCTGATTTGAAACATGGAAGCAGCTGTTTTTGATACAAGCGAGCAATCAGCAAACAGGTCACCGACAACAGAGAATCAGAATGTGAAGGCTAACCATCAGAGCTTCTGAATGCTTGGTGTTACGAGGTAGTTAGCAGACATTCAGTGGCCACATGAGCCTGGGCCGTAGGGATCAGTTCACTAATGACATTATGGAGGTGGAGGCCATAGT
Source organism: Gouania willdenowi (assembly GCF_900634775.1). Taxonomy (NCBI): domain Eukaryota; kingdom Metazoa; phylum Chordata; class Actinopteri; order Blenniiformes; family Gobiesocidae; genus Gouania; species Gouania willdenowi. The sequence continues at coordinate 262,967 of NW_021144848.1, forward strand.
AACTGGAGACGGACTTTCACTCTTTGCTGCAGCAGCAGCAGATGCTTTGAAATGAAAACCAGGATAATAATAGTGTTAATAATACCTTTTATTTAAAAGCATTTTTAAGACACTCAAAGACACTTTACAAGTTAAAAAAATAATAGCAAAAACGGTGATTAAAACAAAGAAATATAAATTAAAAATAATAAATCACATCAGTCAAAAGAAAGGCAGAAAACAGGGATGAATGAATGGGTGGTTAGATGGTAGGGCTGTACAGGTATGAATATGACTTGGGAGTAATTTTAATTGTACTTAGGTGCATTTCAAAATATGTGAAGTAATTAATTATATTTATGCACCCAACAGTTACTGAGTAAATTATAATTTTTTTTTATTACCATTTCATGGCACATTGAACATAATCTGTAATTTCTTAGCTGTGCCATTTCTGATCAACTCCCAGCCACTTTCTTCAGTTGAGATTTGGCATAAAACTGTTTATTATTTAGAACAGGGGTCACAACACGGTGCCCGCGGGCCCCAGGTAGCATGGACCATGTGAGGGGCCCTCAGGAGCTCTAGTCACCAATGAGCTCCATCTAAAATCTGATTTACTTTCCAGGATTTAAACTTACAATGGTATAGTACTTAATAAAGTTAAATACTGCTTCACCTGAGAAAGTTTAAATGTTTATTTTCACTAAAGTGCTGCAGATTTGGTGTATGGTCAGTGGTATGCTATATATAATATGATATATAAAATATATTTTTTAAAAACACAAGTTGTATTTTCATAAAATATGACATAATTGTTAGATTTTACGAATGTTAGATGTTATACGATCAGTTAAAAGATGTTTGTTAGAAGCTAGTAAAGTAGGTAGATGATAATTTTCTATGAAATGTAATGAAAATGAAAGAATTGGGAGAAATAAAGTCTTGGAACTTAAAAATCCCCCACCTTTTTAAGTTACTGTTTGCCTTCCTTATTATTTTACCCTTAAATTAAAGTGAAAACGTGAACATTTAGTATTTAAGAAGTGCTTTTCTAACTGGTAGCGCTTCAGAAAGGTTGGTGACCCCTGATTTAGAACAACCAAATAATGCTTCACTCCAATAGAAAACAATGGGATGTTTACAGGCGGTGGGGCCGTGTGACATCATCAATCATGTGATTTCAAGATGGAGGAACACAAGCTCTAAAACTGTTAAGTCGTCCAATTTTTAAAAGGCAATCTAATGATTATGGTGCATAATAATGTGTTTTGTTGGGCATAGATCTACTAATTAGTACATTACAATGACTTTAGGCCAAACTTGTAAAAACCGTGGGTGGTTCCTTTAAGAAAAAAAAATAGAAAGCATTTTTTGTGGTAAATGGGTGAATAGTTTGTTGTCAGCAGAATTATGTTAATCCATCCATTTCCATTAAATAACCTGTAATTCACATGATAAAATGTGACTTTGATTTCTACACTGGAACCTTTTTGTATATGTGACACGGTTTATTACAATAAAACAGACAAAATAACCCAAATAATGTTTACACTCAAACATAATTGTATTGTGTAGTTTAATATACCAGTATGAATGGTCCCATACAGCTACAGCATCTCATATCCAAATGAGACACATTTACAGTGTACATTAAATATAATAGAAGAATATTCATATTTGATATTGATATTTTTCAGTAAACCTGGACCTTTGATTTATTAAAGTCTGAATTGAATGAACCCTTTCCAGCATTGATACATATTTAAGAGCAATACAAAATATCAACATTTTAATGTGTACTGTAGGCCTACACACGTACACTATCACCATGTGTGCCCTTCACATTATAGTCTGTCTCACTAACGTACTATACACTACAAACCCAATCAGTATATACTAGGTTTGAGTATCCGGTACGGATAAGTAGTACGAGTAATGTGAGTCAAGATCTGTGCTGGGATTGAATGAAAATCCTTATTGGCGCTGACTGTGTCTGTGTTCTGCAGGCTAATCAGAGCACACACACACACACACACACACACACACACACACACACACACACACACACACACACACACACACACACACACACACACACACACACACACACACACACAGCTCTGCCCCTGCTCAGTCACTCAGGTTTACGGGTCTTTTCCGTTAATGTCTAGGGTTTCTTCAGCTTCGTGTTTGTTTTTACTTCGGTCTGTATTTATTAACCAGTAGAGTAAACGTGGGTTCATCCAGATGTGGTGCTGGGTAGAATGTAACTCACGTTGTGTCTCTGCCTGTCAGAGATTTTTTTTTCTTTCTCTTTTTTTACCTTCAGCTGGCTCTAACCAGTTTTTTTGACTTCGCGCACTGGGTGTCTGACACTTTCTTGTTGTATTTCATAAAAAAATAAAGGTATAAAATAGCTACACACACTCTCTCTCTCTTCCTCTCCCTCTCTCTGCTGGTCATCTGAGTTTTTTTCTTTCTCTTTTTTTACCTTCAGCTGGCTCTAACCAGCTCTTTTTTTACCTTCAGCTGGCTCTAACCAGCTCTTTTTTGACTTCACGCACTGAGTGTCTGTTTCTTGTTTTATTTCATAAAGAAATAAAGGTGCAGTCATATAAAGAATATAACAAATTAAGCCACACACACACACACACTCTCTCTCTGTCTCTCTCTCTCTCTCACTCACTCACTCACTCACTCACACACACCTGGTGTGGAAATAAAATAATAATAAAAATAACTTGAAAGATAAATAAATTAAAAAAATCACACCGATCTTAAAAAAAGTTGTTACAAAGGTAAAGTTATGTTGAGTATGAAAACTCAACTCATTTTCTCAGAAACTTAAAATAACATACCGGTTAAAGCCCCGCCCATTTCAAGACATCCTGACCCACTTCCGGGTTTATTCTCGCCCACTTCCGGTTTACAGATACAGATACAGATAATGCTGTACTCACTCATCCCCAGTATTTACTGTCTACTATATACTATCAGGATAATGAGCGTTCCCACTGAAGTATACTTCCAAGTTTCCCAAGATGCATTTGGAACCTACAATGATAAAAACCTGAATCACACTGAGGCTAAATATCTCTGTTGATTCTCCACCTTTGAAAGTTCTGAAATCATTTAAAGTGAGAAAGTGACCAAGTAGAATATCAACATGTGCTCATTTGGAACGTGTATACACAAGTTTTATGCATCACAAAAGCCCTATTTACAAAAGTGTTCAAAAATCTAATGGAAGAAAAGAAGAGATGCTTTTATTTTGAAAAGGGAATGTTTGATTTTTAGCTTGAAGCCGGTGTCACGGTCAGATTATAACCCTAACCCTGACATAATCCAATAAAGAAAACACGTGTCCCTTCACTTTGAAAAGAAAATTAAACAAAAATGAATATTTTTTTTTAGCAAAAACTCACTTTCCAGTAGTGCACATGCACGCACATGCGCATATACAATCTCAGTACGATGTGAACTCAGTACATGACACCGATCCCAGGACCATTTTACATTCCGCTCGCAATGCATCATGGGACGGTTGAGTATGACGAGCGTGCGCACCGTCATATAGCAGGGATGGGCAAATCTATCATAGCAGGGGGGCACAAACATCTGTCAATATTCATGTCAGCATTTAGAATAATGACCAGAGCATTAATGGGGGGGGGGTTAGTCGATTCCTGACAATTTGTGAGCAGTTTGTGTGTCTTTGGAGTAATTCTGGAATGCCTAGGTTCCAAAAGTGGGGTACGAGTACCACCAGAGGTACACAAACTGTCATAGGGGTTACATGAATAAAAAGTAAAAATTAGAAACTAGAATATAAATCAACCAGCAGTGAGGAGCCTCTATGCATTGCTACTAATTACACATTAGCCGATGTAAGACCACCTATGGTGAAAGAGGAACAATATCATCAAAAAAAGCCCAAATATGACGAGAGCTACATTGTTTTACCGATTTACATTCTTATTATTGTTTTTTTTTATTATTATAATACATACAGAGACAAATTTTACTGTAATGTTACATTGTATGTGACATTACATCAGTGGTTCCCAACCTTTTTTGGGTTGTGACCCCATTTTAATATCACACATTTCTAACATTTTCTTTTTTTTCTTCCTGATGATGTTTGTTGTTGCCAGGATTAGTGCACAAAGTCACAATATGCATGTTATTGGAACTAGATTTATATTAAAGAACGTGAAAGCATAGAATACAGTTATTTAAGAAAACCAAAAAACATGGCTTCAGGTTAAAGATCTGAAGGGGTACGGGACTGTGAAAAGTTTGGGAACCACTGCTTTAATGTGTTTTCGTATTGATTTTGTTTGTTTAATTGGTTGTTGTGTCTGTCTTTGTTGGCATGTTTAATGAGTCACTTTGTGTATTTTTGGATTTTTTTGTGTGTGTTTTTGTGTACTTTGTGTATTATGTTGGGCTTGATATTTTTTTTCCAACTTCTTGAATTACAATTTTTGGGGATTTGCTTTTTGGGCCGGCAACAATTAGACTGAGGGCCGCCAGGTGCCCACATCTGCCATATAATACACATCTGGGTATTTATACTCAATATTTTCATACTATCTAATGCAGGGGTTCTCAACTGCTTTCACCCTGGGACCCACATTTTGCCACGGCCATTAAATCACAACCCAGCATTTAACCAACCAAATTTACTTTTTCAAAAATAGCTGTTGAAAAACACACACACACACACATATATATATATATATATATATATATATATAGCATATGCCTGTCAGAATAAATAAAAGACAAGTCCAACTTGAGAGTATTTATTCGTTTTTGACCAGCTATCTGCGACCCACCCAGTACACGCCCGCCACCAGTTGAGAATCTTTTTGCCCAGCCCTAGCCTGCCTAGAACCAGCCATGTATCAGACGGTTCTGTGTGACCATGGTTCCTCTGCTCTTTTCTCAGTTCCACATCTTTCATCTCCTGCAAGCCGAGCGCCTCAGCTGGTCGTAGAGTCAACTTCCCCTTAAGCGTGTTTGATTTTTCCTGCTCCCAGCGCCGTGATTAACGCAATGGAAGCAGATAGATTGAATGAAAATGAGAGAATCAAAGCAGGTCATCCTGTTGACTTTGGCAGAGACGTTGTTGTGTTGTTTCTGCTGCTTAATGAATGGAACTCTGTGCTGCTGCTGCTGCTATCCAATCAGAAACCTGAGTCACTAGGCTCTCATTCCACACACACACACACACACACACACACACACACACACACACACACACACACACACACACCTGGCTCCTCATGTTGCATGTATTTTTAGCTTCTCATTCCTTATGCTGCCGTTCCTCACCCCAGTGTGTTTTCCACTAATGTTAGTGAGGGAACACTGACTGCTGCTCTAACCTGGAACAATCTCATATTTATCTGAGCTTTAAGCAGCACTGCTTTATTTTGGACCAGATGATTTTGTTCAGTGTTCAGGAATCGTTAACCGTTTTTTGTTTAGATTGAATGATTCTACCCAACCAATGGTCCCCAGAGAACAGTGTGTTCCAACGAAGGGGCGACAGATTGGGGGGTGATACCAATTATTAGTAGGGCTGTGATGAAGTAGTCAACCCACGATACGATATAGGGCTCACGATGCGAAATACTCACGATTAACGGTGTAACAATACATGGATTTGTATTGAACCGTTTCGGTACAAGACGTTCGGTTCGGGTACAGGGTCGTGCACGGGTGAGTTTCCGGAACAGAACGGAAGTTGAGTGCGTTTACTTCCGCCTGCAGCCCGTGTACGTGATATTGGGAACACTTCGGCTTCTGGGTGAAGTACCGCAACGGAAACTATGGCAGTGTGCCGACATTGTTCGGCTGAGATTGGGTATGTTTCTGGGAACACGGTGAACATGCTAACTCAATTAAAACGACACCACCCGAGTGCGAATCTCACTGCGACAAGAAAAAAAAAAAACGTCCTTAGTGCAAACGCAGCTGACTCAGCATTCAGGCAGCCTCTGTCTAGCAATTCAGATCTGACCAAAGTTGTAAAAACTGTCTTTATAGCAGCAGATAAAAGCTGTTAACAAGCTGTGAGCTTATTTACAAGCAAATTTATGTTTTGCATTGTGTTCCATATCGTACCAAAAATGAACCAAAACGTGACCTCAAAACCGAGGTATCAAACCGTGATTTTGTGTATCGTTACCAGTGTTGGGAACGTTTTTTTAAAAAAGTAATTAGTTATAGTTACTCACTACTTGTTCCAAAAAGTAACCAAGGAAAGTAACTATTTGCGTGACTGTAAAAAAAAAAAAAAAAGTTGATATATGTCAAATAATTCAGATTTTTTAGATGCGTGTGTTGTGAGGTGCTTCTTCTCTCCTGGATATAATGAACACTTCACACACACGTTCTCGCCTTTGACCACAATTAATTTAAAGTAGTGTTTGTATCGTCACCTTAAAAATGACAACTTTTCATCAGACTGCTCCACGCTCACCATCTCTGCTGAGTCATCAAATCTGTAGTGTGTGTGTGTGTGTGTGGCGCGTGTGCTGCTACATGTGTAAAAACACTGGCTCTGATTGGCTACCATGACACATGACGCCGCCTTAGCCAATCATGATCGCTCACCTTGTTGTTAACCCACCTCCTCACTACAGCTGCGTATGAAGCCAGGGGTGTTTTCAGATAACAGTTTATTATATCAATGCATGTAACGCACCGTATTTAACGTTCAGTAACGATAACGGCGTTGTAACGGTGTAAAAAGTAATTAGTTATATTACCCCGTTACTGAAAAACAAACGCAATTACCCATCCATCCATCCATTTTCATACCCGCTTATTCACAAAACGCAATTACCTAACGCCGTTATTTTAAACGCTGTTATTACAAACACTGATCGTTACACCCCTACTCACGATACAATATAATAATAATAATAATATTAATAATATTACATCACTTTTATATAGCACTTTTTTTGGAACTCAAAGTCGCTTTACAGAATCAAAGGATTATTCTTTTACTCCACACAAGTTGGTGGTAAGCTACTAATGTAGCTACGGCTGCCCTGGGGCAGACTGACAGATGCGAGGCTACCATAGTGCGCCATCGGCCCCTCCGACCACCACCAACACTCACTCACTCACACACTACATTCATATTAGACAATGGGGGTGAAGTGTCTTGCTCAAGGACACAATGACAGATACCACTGCAGCGACTGTCCCCCACTGTGGCACCTGGAATTCTCAGTATACAATAAAACAGAGTGGAGCCTGCTCAGGCAGAGGCCTTGTTAGAGCTAGAGTTATTACATTTTGGGTCTGACAGGCTTTGTGTGTGCTATTAGTGTACCGTGGTATCTGGCCTGCTTAGACCAGAACTGACCAGGAGAGAGTTCTGTAATTACTTATCAATTACAATATTGCTATTTCTATTTCAGGATGGTAAATCTGTGTTTTCTGTCTGTTTTGATGAGAATATGTCAGGTAGCAGGGTTAGTTTGAAAGAGAATGATGCTAACAGCATTGGATTTACTCCAGTTCCAATCCACAGTCTATTAGCAAGGCATGTTGTTTTGCCTTAGTGAAGCAGTTGCATCCAAAAATGGAGAGTGTGTAATTAGGCTGACAGCCTCTTTCCTCTTATCTCCTTGTTTTTCACTTCCTCATTACAACGGCACAAACTGGAAGACTCTCAGTGGAGCATGTCAGGTTGATGACTTATTCTGACAACCTTTAGTCTATTTCCTCCCGTGTGCATCACGTGTCATGAAGCTGATGGTGAAAGCAATGGGTAAGGAGCCTGATGCCTAAATATAATGGGGATTGTTCATCATGATTCTTGTACACACAGCATTGTGTAATGGATCTTCTCCACACAAAGCACAAACGCTGTAAAGAGGACAGAGAAACCCAAGGGAGTGGAGCCAAAAAAAACCCCACAGCTTTGAACTGGAGCTAATGGAAGGAAGAACTCAGCCTACATACAGTGGGCGGGGCTACATGCACTATTCTTACAGGGTAGCACTGCTCTACACAACAAATACAAAACGCATCTAAAGCCACAAAGTATCATGAAGAGAAGCTGTGGTTCATTATCATCATCATCATCATCATCATCATCATCATCATCATCATCATCACTACATTATGATTCAATCTTTCACTTTCCAACCTGTTCCATCCACTGGCCTGTTTGGATCTACACAGTGGTTCTCTGCTCCAACAGCTGCTTTATGATGAATATTAGATTTTTTATAGCTTCAAACAGTAGCAACACTTTGATATGGTTTCTGTTTATTTCACACATTAGTCCATAAACATGATGCATTTATTTACATATCATTACCACAGAGCAGGAAACACATAGAAGAACATTGACTTTATGTTATACAACCCATCCATCCATCCATCCATCCATTCATTCATTCATTCATTCATTCATTCATTCATTCATTCATTCATTCATTCACCTAACCATCTATTCATCCATCCATCCATCCATCCATCCATCCATCCATCCATCCATCCATCCAGCTAACCATCTATTCAACCATCCATCCATTCATTCATTCATTCGTTGTGGCATATTATATATATTATGATAAAAAAAGATGTGTTTTTAAAATGGCATGGTGGATTTTCATTAAGTATGATTTTTGGTTACATTTTACAATAATGTCATGTTATAAAATTAGTTAAAAGTTGTTTTTTAGTAGCTGGGAAAATAGGAAGATTTCATTTTCTATGAAATGTAATGAAAAATAAACAACTGCTTAAATTAGGAGAAATAGTGTTGCATGTTGAAACATAAACATGTTCTTTTTAAGTTACTGTTAACCTTCCTTATTAACTTACCCTCAAATCATGAACATTTGTTATTTAGGAAGTGTTTTTCTAACTGGTAGGCCTTCAGACTACACAGTATCTATGAAGTAGCTCACAGTTTCAGAAAGGTTGGTGACCCCTGAATTAAAGGGTCTTTGTGGCATTTTTCAACCGGGACTTTTGATTGTTTTTCTTGTAAAAACCATATTGAAAAAAGAGTTTCTATTGTTGATCAACATTTGGAGGATAAATATGGAGATATGAATGTATTCCATAATACCCAGGCTTACGTCTTCATGAATTGCAGCAGAGCATCATGGGTTAATGTGGTGCAGTGGGACAGCAGCTTCTATCTGTGCAGTGAAGACCATTGAGTTGTAATCACAGGAGGACAATGTTGCAGATTCTCTCTCGCCAGCTGGACACGGAGTATTAATCAGACAAGGAAAGAAAGTGATTCATTGCCTGCAGATAGAGACACAAGTTGTGATGCATGTGTGACTTTATCAGCATTCAGTCCTCAAATCCTTTCTTTTATTTATTGTCTGTGAGGGATTTAAGCATCACTGCACACAGAAAATAATCAGCCAAACTTTATATTAGTTCACTCCTAAACATCCTCCTGACGTGCTGTTTTATTGGTGCTCCACCCGCTCCACGTTTCACTTCCATCAGCGCTCTGCGTGCCCTCCCAGGCCGGGGCCAGTGCGCCAGCATCACAGTCCTAACAGGGCCTGTGAATCACTTCATTTTGGCCTTTT